>NC_077228.1:519761505-519794498 GCF_027887165.1 Monodelphis domestica | reverse complement strand
CTTCTTTCCTTCTCCTCCTTCCTTCCTTCCTTCCATTGGCAGGCAACAGAGAAAGAATAAAAAAATAGAAAGAAATTGAAATGAGGAGAGTAAAGGGGAATTCAACTCAATTCAAATAAATAAGCATTCACTAAGTATCTATTGTGTGCCAGACACTGTGCTGGGTTCTGGGAATTAAAAATAAGCCAAAAAACCAAACTGATAGAGTAAAAAAAAATCTTTACCCTGGATGGTCTTACATTCTGTTGGAGGTGTGAGGAAGCATATATAAATAGAAAAATTAAATGCAGAATTATATATAAAAACATGGGCTACTAGTAAGTAGGGTTATCAGGAAAGGCTTCCTGTAGGAGAAGTCAATGAAGCAGAGCCTTGAAGGAAGCTACGGATTCTATGAAGTGAAAGGGAAGGAAGGAGGCACTCCAGGCATGGCAGACCATCTTTGAAAAAGAACAGAGAGAGGAGGTGGAGGGTCCTGTTTGAAGAACAGCAAGCAGGCCAGTTTCCTGCCAAGAGACACACGATTACAAGGGCCGATAAACATGGGCCAGCCTAGTGAAAATGTTACAGCCTGTTAAAAAAATGTTTATGGGCTTTGGGAGGGAAGCCCATCTCCTAGTGAGTATTAGAGCATAACACTCTATGTTGGGGAACAGAGCAAATGTGAGAGCTTGTGGAGGTAGCCAGTAGGGATGGAGAGGAGCCATGGAAAGACTCCTAGCTAGGAGACATACTGACATCTGTGCCCTGCTTGGCTGCTAAGCAGCTGCGTGGCCTTGAAGGAGCTCTTTGGGACTCAGTTTCCCCATCTTCAAAATAAAGGTAGTGGGCTTGATGATACCAAAGATCCCCTCAGGATAGAGATCCTAGAGTGTGATGATCCTTCTCTCTTAACCATCCTATGTACCCCCCTCCCCAAGCCCTATCCCAAAGCACACAAAAACACACATCACAGACCCTTAGAGGTTACATCGTCCAACCCAGTTGTTGTTGTTCAGGCATCTTGGTCATATGTGACTCTGTGACACCATCTGGATTTTTTTTAAGCAAACATACTAGAGTGGTTTGCCATTTTCTTCTCCCTCTCACTTTATAGATGAGGAAATCGAGACTACAGAGGGTTAAGTGACTTATCTAGGAAGTGTCTGAGTTCAGATATAACTCAGGTTTTCCTTCCTCCAGATCCAATGCTTTATCCATTATTCTAGTACATGGAGGAGAATCCTTTCTGGAGCAGCTGGGTGGCTCAGTGGATAGAGAGCCTGGACACAAGATAGGATGTCTGGGTTTCAAATGTGACCTCAGACACTTCCTAACTGTGTGATCCTGGGCAAGTCATTTTACCCACCATCACCCAGTCCTTATCACTCTTCTGCCTTGGACCAATACTTAGTATTGATTCCAAAAAAGAAGGTAAGAGTTTAAAAAACCAAAACAAAACCCCTCTCTCTAACTTACTTGGCAAGTAGATTGGCCAACCAGTCCCTACTTAAAGACCTCCACTGATGAGTAGCTCACTACCTCCTTCAAAGCAGTTTATTCCTCTTTTTGAAATTCGTAATTATCACAAAACATCAACATGTTCCTGTTGGCATCTTCTAGCTATTGCTTCTGTTTCTGAGCTCCAGGACCAAAGAGAATGAATTTAATCTCTCTTTCACATGACAGCCCTTCACATACTACATCAAAGGAAGGACTTTAAGATAAAAAACCAGAACAAGACTGAGTCAGAATATTTCAGGGATCCCCTGGACCCTTTCGCTAACTTGCTGTGTGGCTCTGGAACATTATTTCAGCTCCTTGAGCCTTGCTCTCTATTTATAAAGCAAGTGAGTGGGACAGTGTCAGAGGTATCAGACTTGGGGTCTGTAACAAGCCACATTGGCTCACAAAAACTCTTGAATGCACTCTAAATGAGGCCTAAAATAGAATTGGGAATGTTTAACAAAGTAAAGAAATAAAAATAAAATACAATTTATAATGATACTATTTTGTGGTTTTCTAAGACAATATGTGGCTAGCGGAGATCTCTTTCCATTTTAGCACTTACTATTGGATTAGATCTCGAAGGGGCCTTCCAAGAATAATATTCCTTGATTCTATTAAAAAATACAGTTGAAGAGTCCTAGGGGAAAGAAGGTCAGAGCAGAATAAGTCTTTATGGGTGGAATGAGTATTTTCTCAGATCCTTTCTAGCTCTCAGGCTATGTTCCTGCTTGAATGACCTTCTCTAAGTCACTTTATCACTTCATACTCTTCATGTCAGTTTCATCTCCTGTAAAATGGGTATATTTGTGGATTAGGTGGCTTCTGGGTTCCTCCTAGCTCATAAAATTTAGGATCCCAGCATAAGGTGAGCCTCTACAAGGATTTGGAAGGACTCTGAGAGGATGACTGGAGGAAGTCCTTTTGATGGATGACATTTCTAGACCAGGTCATTGGTTTCTGTTGACCAAGCCCAGAGAAATTCTCATCTGAACTCCGATCTAGGAGTCGGGGAAGGTTGTATGCATTCATTCTGGATCTGTGAACAGCAATCTTTCCAGGGCATGAGATTTGTAAGCTTCCTTGTAATGAAGATAAAGGAAGTGATCGGCGGCCCAAATTTAGAAGCTGCTAATACACTGTACGCATTAACGTGTCTTTTAAATGATTGCTTCTGGCAACTATTTCTTATCCTTTTTAGTGAAATTAAACCTGGGTGACAGTACTTGGTCTAAGAAGCACGAGGAACATCAGACTAGATTAATGGCTACAGACCTCCCCCGATGATGCATATGTATAAGTCTTAGGAGTTATCAAGAAAATCTTTCCCAAGCTGAAGAAAGATGGTGTTGGCAAGAGTGGCACCAATGAACAGGGGCCTCCAAGCTCATCACAGCCTCCTTGAGGTAGTGTTGCCTAATGGGGTAGGACACTGAATTTGGATTCAGGAAGTATCTAGATTCAAATACTTTCTCACGTTGCTAGATAGATGTGTGTCATGGAAAAACACTCTGGTCTGCCTCAGTTCCCCCTTCTGTAAAATGAAGAGGTTAGACTAGATGGCTTTGGGGGCCTTTCTAACTTAGAACCGATGACCTTAAGATCTTATTTGTTTTTCCTAGTCTTTAGGCTCCTCCACTGTAAAATAAGGAGTTTAAAGCAGAATGGCCTCTGGGGTCCTTTCCATTTCCAAACTTGCTCTGACAGTCCTAAGTGGGGGTGATTTCACTTCTTTGGTCATCATTTCTGCAAAATAAGGGGGCTGGACTAGATGGACTCTGGGGGTCCCCTCTAGTTCTGACTCTACTAGCCTTGGGTCCCCTTCTCTTGCTTTCTAAGAAAGAGGAAGTCATAATACACTGGGAAGAGAAAACAGATTTGGGAGTTAGAATCAACCTGGGTTAGAAGACTGACTCTACTATTAATCAACCATTTGTTCAAACGCTGCTCCAAGCCAGAAAACTTGCTTGGCTTTGAGGATAGGAAAACAAGTACAGCACAGCCCCCTTTCTTAAGGAGATGACATTCTAATTCATTTATTTTAATTCTATTCCAACTTATTACAGTCTCAGTCATCTGACCCTTGGGAGAACCACTTAGGCTCTCTCGGGCTGTTCCCTCCCCTATAAAATGGCAGGGATGGGACCTACTCCAGGGATGTCAAACATGAATCAAAATGCACATAAGGATCCCTATGGGCTCTAGACTGCCATAAAAGCCACATAGTGATGCCACCCATGTTCTTTTCTGTTTTTACTAATTTTGTTAAATTTTCCCAATTCCATTTTGATCTGGTCAATCGTATGTGGGAGGTTATGTTGGATATTCTGGCCTCGATGTCCCTTTTAGATCAGAACCACAAAAGCCTAGATCAAAGGCTTTGGTATCAGAGAACTCGGGTTCGGGTTCCTATAGAAGGTGGGATTTTAGCTGGGACTTGAAGGAAGCCAGGGAGACCAGGAATCAGAAGTAAAGAGGAAGCCACCAGTGATAATGCTTGGAATTAGGAGAGAGCATGTCTTGTTTGGGGCATGACTAGGAGGCCATTGTCCCTAGATGGTGGAGCACATGGGGGGGTGTAAGCTATAAGAAGACTGGACAGGGGGGCAGCTGGGTAAAGGCCTAGAAATGGGAGGTCCTGGCTTCAAATCTGACCTCAGATACTTCCCAGCTGTTTGACCCTGGGCAAGTCACTTGCCTAGCCCTTTCCTTAGACAGTATTGATTCCAAGATGAAAGGTAAGGGTTTAAAAAAAAAAAGAGGACTGGGCAGGTTAGGTGGTTCCAGGGCTGGATTACAAAGGACCAAGCAGAGGATTTTAATGGAGCTTTTGAAATTTACAGCTGAAAAAAGACTTTTTTTTTTTGTGGGGAGGGAAGATAGGAGGGAAGTAGGAGGAGAAGAAGAAGAAGGGGGGAGGCCTTGAGAAATTACTGGTCTGTTAATTGCCATCCAAATGCTGATGTTTTATTTTGTGGTACTTAAAGATTTTATTAGGGACTGGAGTTTTTGAGTTAGTGTTCGTTGCCCCAGGAGTTTTAAGAGAACTGATTTTCTGTCAGAAAAGATTGGAATCAATTGCAGGCCTCCCTTCCAGATAGTGCTAAGACATTTATTTAAAGGTTTAGATGCTCAGGGCCCGCCTTATCTGTATTCTGAGGAGCTTGTCCGATGAAATAAAAATTCATTCATGCCTTCGCTCCCTGTGTTATTGACAAAGTGTACGCTTTATGTGACTCAGATCCAGCATCCCGACTTCTGGGAATATTTCTCTCTAGAACTTGTCTGGCGAGAATTATTTTATTACATTTTTTCCCATGCCAGCTCCGATATGTCTGAATGGGAAATTCTCAGAGTAGAGAAAGGGTGGGAAAGTGGGGAGGGGGGGGGGGCAGTGAGCAGGGAGCCAGGCGAGCCCACCAGGCCCATAGTGGGATGTTGGAATTAGCAAATGCGCAGTAGGATGTAGATTGTTCTTGCTCAGACCGTTGGTGTCCGGGAGTCTCTGAAGATTAAACGATTTTTTCATGTGTAATAAACTGTGTGTGACGCCCCACTCCTGGGAAAGAAAAAGTCCTCCTCACTTGTGTTTGACCATGCACAGCTTCTTAGACTTGGCAAGTGATATGTGGGGAGAGTCTCTCTCTCTCTGTCACTTTGGGAGGCCCAGATACCACTGAGGGCAGAGGCTCGAGTCACCAGAGGCTGAGTAAAGTCTAGCCATTGTTTTGGGGGCTCCAGATTGAGGAATATTAAGGAGACTTGATGTTTGGCTTTAAAATCGTTTGCCTAGAGATTTATTTATGTATTTTTATAAATTGAATTGGCTATTTGCCATAAAATCTGATGGAGTTTCCTCTCCTCTCCTCCTCCTCTCCTCTCCTCTCCTCTCCTCTCTCTCTCCTCTCCTCTCCTCTCCTCTCCCCTCCCTTCCCCTCTTATACTGTCCTCTCCTGTCCTCGTCCTGTCTCTCTGTTCCTGTCCTCGGTCCTGTCCTCGTCCTGTCCTCGTCCTCTCCTCTCTTCTCTTCTTTCAAAAAGTACTTATCTTCCACCTTAGAATTATTGCTGTGTATTTGTTCCAAACAGTAGAGTGCTAAGAGCTAGGCAATGGGTGTTAAGTGACTTGCTCAGTCACATAGCTAGAAAGTATATAAGGTCAGAGTTTGAACCCAAGACTCTCCTGTCTCTATGCCTGGCTCGTCAATCCACTCATCCACCTAACTGTCCCCTTTGTTTTTTAAAATGTATTTATTTTTAAATATTTTCCAATGGTTCCATGATTCACTTTTCTTTCCCTCCGCTCTTCCTGCCCTACTCCCAAAACTCACAAGCAATTGCACATGTTATCACTTAATACCTATTTCCAATAGTATTCATTTAAAAAAACCAAAAACCGGAAAATCCCCCACCCATATAGTAGTAGTCTCTCCGTAACCGAGGATGACGATTGTCTTTGTGTGCTTTCATCTATGATAGATGAGTGTGCACAAAGACACTTGTGTGTGAAGAAGATTTAAGTGGAAAAGTCGATGCACAGAGACAGTCCCACTCTCTCTGGCGTTGGAAGCCTGGGTCCAGTGGCACGAAAAGTCGTTACACCTGGAGCTTCCTCAGCTGCATTGGATGGCCCTGTTGTCTTTTGTGCTCCAACATGCCCTAGAGCACTCCACAGTGCTCTGCTTCATTGCCATCTCAGCCGTTGAACCTTCTTGTTGGTTTCTTCTGTCTGTTCGGCTGAAGCAGTCTTCACATGCTGGGTGAGCAAAGCCCTGGTTCACCAGGGGTCTACGACCTGATGGCTACCCACCCCATATAGGACAGTGACAAATCATTATGTTTTTCCTTCTGCCATTTCTACTCCCACAGTTCTTGTCTCTTGATGTGGATTTGGCTCTCCTCTTTAGTATCAATTCCATAACAGAAGAGCAGTAAAGATTAGGCAATGGGGTTAAGTGACTTGCCCATGGGTCATACAGCTAGGAAGCATCTGAGGACAGATTTGAATCCAGGTCCTCCTGTCCCCAGGCTTGATTCTCTGTCCATTGTGCCACCTAGTTGCCCCTGGAGTTTCTATTCAAAGTCCTTGTTTCAAAATTACTGTCCAGAATGGTCAAGGAACATGGATTATTTCAAGGAAAAAATGATTCTTAAGAAACCATGAATGATTATAAGAAATAATCATTATTATTATTCAAAACACTTTTTACTTAGCCTTAGTATAGAGTAGTTGGAATCAGTTTAAGGAAAGGTGGTGTTAGTTAATTATTGTATGAAACTTAATTGACGAGTTCAGGTAGGTCGGTGAGATAAATATTTATTGAGCCTTTACTATGTGCCAAGCACTGTGTTAAGCACTGGAGGATACAGATAGAGTTTGTTTCTAATTAGTACAAATGAGTTCAGTTGCAGTGGTTACATGCATTTAAATTTTCACTATTCAAGTTATAATTAAATAAAATATGGTAATTGGTACCAGTGCATTGGAAATATGCAGCCGTGAATTCGAAAAATGGAGCCACCTCAAGAGCTTCATTACACAAAAGGGAGCTGAAAGACAAAAGAAGATGGGATAGAATGAAGGCAATCATGCTAGGGTACCATGTTAAAGTCCATAAGATGAGAAGCATATTGGAAGAGGGGGAGGAAAATGAAGGCTGGACAGCCTCACCTCATCCCCAAATGGAAGCTTTGAGAGGAACTCCTCAATAGGAGAAGGGAAGCTAGGCATCTTAGGATGATGGATTTTGATTTGCAAAGATTGAAGTGACAGTGTCAAATGGCAAGGTGCAGGGGCCCTTCAGTAATATCCATAGACATTAAAGGCAGGAGCAGGAGTTGGCATACTCCTTGCAGTCCACTGATACTTTTAAAGCTACTCTAAGCCACTATCACTTGATAAACTACCTTTTCATCTTTAAAGATGACTCCGTCCTGTCCAGATCCTTTTTTAATCATCAATGGACTTCCCAAGTGATTCTCTCTGTCCTCCCCCATTAATATCAAGAGAATGATACCTTAAGAGTAGGAAGGGACCTTTGGGTTCACCTATTCCCAGAGGAGGTACCTGAGCAATTTAGTGTTTTGCTCAAGATCAAATAAGAAGCAAACTACAAATAAGATGTTAATTTAGCCTTTCCTCACTCCCAAACCAATGCTCTTTCCATTGAGTGCTATGTTTTCTCTATCAAGTCTTCTCCATTCCTACTCTTAGTCTCTTCAAGAAATCTGCAAATCCAGATCTTAAAACTCACATGATTTCTGGCTCACTTTTACCTCAATGACTTATACTTTAGACCCCAATCTTTTTACCACTACACCTACATGTAGACAGAATTTGTTCTAGGTTCACACTATTCTGTTCTGTGTATATAAATGGCCCTAGATCCACAGGTGTTGGTCATTGATGCAGAGAACTTTAGAAACGTAGTGTTACAATACACCTCAGGGATCATTCATTTAATGTAAAGCATAGTATTTCTAATTAGAAATTTATTGAAATGTCTTGTTTTTACACTGACCAATTTCTGAATATATCCATTTTCATTTTCACTCCCTGATTCAATAAACTATCCCTTGTAACAAAAAAGGAAAAGAAGGAATGGGAGAGAGAAAAGGGCAGAGGGAAATAGAAAAAGGAGAGGAAAGAAAAGGAAAGGGGAATGAGAGAGGATAGAGGAGGTGAGAGGAGAAGACAAGAGAGAGGAGAAAGTTGTATAAAAATAAAAATAAAAAAAGAACAATTGAGCCGGACAAGCTATACAGGTGTTCCACACCTACAGCCCATAATCTTCTACCTCTTTAAAGAAGAGAGGGAGATTCAGTTTTTTTCTTTTTTTTCCTCTTATAGATAGAGGCATAGCCCCTCTATCAAATGCTCTCTGATCCCTCTGATCTGAATCCCTTTGGTCTTTTACAGTGAGACTGAAATTTCAATTTTCCCTCTTTCTTGAATCCTTAATCATTTCCTATTTTCTAGTTCCTTCCTTATTGCCGTCAAACATATCCAAGTGTCTTCCATACTAAAAACAAATAATAAAAACAAAACAAAACAAAACTCTTTGATTAGACTAGACTATTCCCTCAAGCTATCTTTTCTTATTTCACTTTCTTTCTTAGCCAAATTTCTTGAAAACTTGCTCTCCTTTTATTCATTCTTCAACTGTTTGCAAACTGGTTCAACTGAGAAACAGCTTTCTCCATAAGTTGCTATAGACTTAATTATAAAATCTGAGAGCATTTTCTCAGTCTTAGTCCTTGACTAATCAGCTTCATTTGACATCTTTTTAACCCTGGACACTTTTTCTTCTCTGATTTTCCAGAATTTTATTTCTCCCTAGTTCTCCTGCCACCTGGTTGACATTAATAGCTCTGACTTTTATGTAGGCTTATTATACATATTACTTCAAATAATTGCAGGTATTCCCTAAGGTTTTTGCCCTACTCCTTCTTTTCCCTTCTTTCTCTATATTACCTTTCTTATTAACCTCATCAGCTCCCCATGGATCTAATTATTGTCTCTGTATGGATGATTCAAAGATACATATATCTCAAAATCCAATTTCTATCTTGAGTTTTGCTTTCATATCACCAAATATTTATTTGACATTTCCAACTGGATGTCTTGGAGACATCTGAAACTCAACATGTCCAAAACTGGGCTCATTTATCTTCCCTCCCATAACTCACCCCTTTTCTGAACTTTTATTTCTGTCCAAGGTACCAGACCTTCTGGTCTTCCAGATTCCTCAGTATTATCCTTGACTCCTTATTTTTCTTTCTCTTTCATATCTAATTAATTGGCAAATCTTGCCATTTCTACTGCCTCTCCTTCTTAACACTTATACTGCCACCACTCTCATCACCTCTCATTTAGGACTAGTACAACAGATTCCTGATTGACATCTCTCCCCATTACAGTCAAACTTCTACATTGAGTAGGAAAGTGATTTTTCTTAAGTGCCAATCTGTTACACGTCACTCCCCTACTCAATCAACCTCAATGGCTCCCAATGGCCTTTAGAAAAAAAATATAAACCTGTTCAATGCAAGCTGGTTCCATTCTGTATTGTCAGCCTTGTTAGATATTACAAAAGCTCTCCTGCTCTCTGTGATTCAGACAAGTCCCTCAAAATAAGACATTTCATCTACCATATCCAAGTCATTGCCATTTGTCCCTTTGGACAGGAAGAAGACCAATGACATCATGATATTGGAGTTAGGACACAGTGTGTCTGACTATGGCTGATCAGGTCCAATACAAGCTAGGAAGGCTCTACAACAAGTTGGGCATAAATAGCTCATATGAACATTTGGGATGGAGATGTCTCTAAATGTCCACAATTTCACATTTCTTTTGTGGTACTGTGATTCTGCATGACTTGTGGAATACGGAGCCTTCTTTGATGTGGGCTTGCCAGGCAGGGTGGTCCTATGCCACCATCTCCTGCCTATAACTTTGTACAGGCTCTTCAAGATCAGCTCAAGCACCACTTCCTACACAAAACCTTCTTGAGCTCTCCAGTTGCCAATGCTAGCACGCTTCCTTCCTAACTACCTAGCATTTGTCTCTGTTTTTAAAAAATATTAATTATCTCTCTGTGTGTGTGTGTGTGTGTGTGTGTGCATTTGTCTCTCCCATTATGAATATGAACTCCTTATAGGTAAGGATGGATCCATTCCTTGAACACGGTTCCTCAACACTTGGCACAGGGCCTGGCACAGAGTAGCTGCTCAATAAATACTTATTGATCATATGATTGATCAGAGTTATTACCCATATTGTTTTTCCTGGTTCTTCTTACTTCATTACCCATCTTCCATTGTTCTCTGTATTCTTTAGATTTATGATTTTCCTACAGCATTGTAATACCCCCCTTATACTTTGGTAGCTGCAACTGCTTTAGCCAATCTTGAATTGATGGGCCCTTTATTTTGTTCACAGAATACTTTTTCTAAGTGTCCACTATGTGTAAGGCCCCATGGTAAACGCTGTGGCTATGAAAACAAAAATGAGACAACCCCCTGCCCTCAAGGAGATTATATCCTACTGTGTGTATTTGTGTATATAAAATGTGTTTTTATGTCTATATTTTTAGATACACACATAAGTATATGTGTGTATATGGCTATATATATTTAGTATTTGTTTGTATTTATCCTCTTTATATTTAAATTCTATATACAGACATATATGGATACATACGTGTACTTTTCTATTACAATGTTAGCTTTCTGAGAGTAAAGTCTGTTTTTTTGCCATTTATTTAATTTTTTTAATACTTAGCCCAGTGCCTGCCACAATGTAAGTGTTTAATAAAAGAATGGTTGATTGATTGATAGAATATGTGGCTTTCTTTAAGACTTTGCTCAAATACAACATCTCATGGGAAGTCCTTCCTCATCCCTGTTCCTAGAAGCTAGTGCTCCTAGAGGTGAGCCCCCCAAAGTAGTTTGTATTTTTGTAAAAGCTGTACACAGACTTATCTGGGCATGTGTTGTCTTCCTCTCAAGGGCAGGGACCATTTCTCTTGTCTCTCTGTATCCCTAGCAGGTAGCATCATGTCTATCCTATAATGGGCCTCTGCTTGGGCAATTGAATTGATTAGTTTCCAGATGACTCATCTCTCTCTGTCTCTCTCTGTCTCTGTCTGTCTCTGTCTCTCTCTGTCTCTGTCTCTGTCTCTGTTTCTGTCTCTCTCTCGTCTTCTCGCCTGTCTCTCTGGTCTCTCTGTCTCGTCTCTGTCTCTGTCTTCTCTGTCTCCTCATCTTTCTCTCGTCTCTCTCTCTCCATCCACTCTCCCTCCCTCTCTCCCTCCCTCCCTCCCTCCTCCCTCCCTCTCGTCTCCTCGTCGTCTCTCCTCTCTCTCCTCTCGTCTCTCTCTCGTCTCTCTCTCTCTCTCTCTCCCTCTCTCTCTCTCTCCCCCTCTGTTTCTCCCTCCATCCCTCTCTCTTCTCTCTCCATCCCTCCCTCTCTTTTCCTCCCTCCCTCCCTCCTTCCCTACCTCCCTCTCTCTTCCCCTCTGTCCTCCCTCCCCCTCTCTCTCCCTCCCTCCCTCCCCTCTCTTTCTCCCCTTTTCTCCCTCCCTCCTTTCTCTCTCTCCCTCCCTCTCTCTCTCTCTCTCCCTCCATCTCTCCTCCTCATCTCTCTCTCTTTCTCCCTCCCTACCCCCCCCCTCCTCTCTCTCTCCCTCTTTCCTCCCCTCTTTTTCTCCTCTCTCATCCTCTCTCTCTCTCTCGTCTCTTCTCTCTCTCGTCTCTCGTCTCGTCTCTCTCTCTCGTCTCTCTCTCCCCCTCCGTCTCTCCCCTCCATCCCTCTCTCTCTCGTCCATCCCTCCCTCCTTTCCTACCTCCCCTCTCTCTCCCCCTCTGTCCCCCCCTCCCCCTCTCTCTCCCTCCCCTCCCTCTCTTTCTCCCCTTTCCTCCCTCCCTCCTTCTCTCTCTCCCTCCCTCTCTCTCTCTCTCCCTCCATCTCCTCCCTCCATATCTCTCTCTCTCCCTCCCTCCCCCCCTCTCTCTCTTCTCTCTCTCTCCCTCTTTCTCCCCTCTTTTTCTCTCCTCTCTCTCTTCGTCTCTCTCCCCCCCCTCTCTCTTCCAAGAAGATTTGAACACGACATCCCCATGAATATATTGCATCTCTCAGAATCCACTGAGTTGTGACGAGGATTTACTGGAAGGCACTCTAAGTAACGAACTGGATGCTGAAAAAGGATGGGTAGTTAATTACATGGTCAATTGCACATCCATATTTACACAGCGATATTACAGGATTATTTTCACCCTTGCCAAAACAAATCCATCTGGATAAATCAATATTATTTCCCAATACAGTTCCTAATCTCAGCTCAGAAAGAAATACCGAGAGCCAGGGAAATGGGACAGATTCCTCCCCAAGAACAGTCCTTAAAGAAAGAGACTGGTTAATCAGTATTTGACAGCACTTGGAGCACAGTGCTAAAGATTTAGAAATGGTCCCTGGAGGGGGTGCATTAATAATCTTTAATGGGAGGTGAGTTTTTGCTACAGAGAGAAGTCTTTTGGACCAGGCATTTCACATTTTTCAGTGGCAAATGAACTATTTCTTGACATTTGGGAGAAAGTCAGCCGAAATTAATGGCTTCTCCACAGTAACAGCCAATGACTTCCTGAACTTCATCTACATGCTTCAGGACAGAGCAAGAGGTCCCATTCTTTTTTATTTCAATTGCCTAAAATGATGGGTACAATCGAACAAGGCACAATTGAATAGGTATAAATGTAAAGTCCTGTCCTTGGGTTCAAAAAGCCAATGATATAAGTGCAGGAGAGGGGATGCTTGGTTAGATGCCAATTCCCATGAACAAAAAGGAGTTTGAGTGAATTCCAAGCAAGAGATGAGTCATATAGCCTGGCTTCCCCAAAGGCTAATACATTTTTAGTTGCAATAATAGCTGTAAAGTGGAACTAGAGGGAAGGGTGATTAGATGATTTCAAAGACCCTTTTAATTCTGTCTCCTAAGGTTCCTCCTGTATAAGGGTAGCAATCATCTCACTTTACTCTGTCCAGTATTATCTTGGATATTGTGTTCTAGCTGGAAACTGCAGTTTTGAAAGAATAAGCTAGGGGACATCCTGAGGAAGAGGACCAGCATGATGAGTATCTTATAAATTCAAAGCCATATCATTTGAGGAAGGGTCAAAAAACCTGGGCATATTGAGTCTGGAGGGAAGCAGATATTATTGTCATCTTCAAGCACTTTATAGTCTGTTTTAGAGTGATAAGATTTACTTTGGCAGTAGAGAAAGTTGGGAGGGTGGAAGAGACAACTGGGATTAGTGGGTAGAAGAAATAGCAAACTTTTGGCTCAATTTCAGCCATGTACACAAATGAATAGACATACATGCACTACATACAATAATTTGGGATGTTTTGAGTTGCCATCAAAAGTAATGAGTTCTCCATTGCTGAAAGTGTTTTAGCAAGGATGGAAGTTCACATAAAAGAAATTTGTTGCAGGTGTTCTTTCACAGGGTGGGAGGTTAGCCTTCTATCTGACTCAGATTCTTGATTTTGCAAGTGGAATCATTAGAATCATTTTTTTTTTGCAAGTGTATTTATAGTTCATGTATCTGACAAGGTTAGTTTAGAGAACTAAAGTTCTGTTTCTAAGGACAGCTAAGTGGTATAGAGTATAGGAAGACCTGAGTTCCAATCTAACTTCAGACACTTACTAGTTGTATGACCTTGGACAAATCACTTAACAACTCTCTGCCTCAGTTTCCTCAACTATAAAATGAGGAAAGTAAAATCATCTGGGAAGCTAGGTGGCATAGTAGTGTCAACATGGAAATATAGAAATCCCAAGTTTACTTAGTTTTAAGGTGGAAATCCCAGGTTTGCTTGCTTCCTTCCTTTCATTTAAAAAAGATCTTTTCAGGACTTCCAGGTTAATATGACTGCACTGTAGAAGCAGGACTCTTCCTCTCCTTACCACCTACTGATATAGACTACCTTCAAAAGGTCAAAAAAACAAATTCAGATGAATGAAGGGACTCCACAGTAGGGTGCAGCATTGAAGGTCCGTGGGATTTGGGCATTTCCACACTATAAGGGGTGAAATAACTCCCAACAAAACATGAGCTCATCAACCCTCCCCCATCTACAAATCCAGAGACAGAGCCAGTGCGCTAGAATCAGTGAGCAAGCAGGGGGCACCTCTAGGTCCTTAGCAGCCGACTAAGACCACCAGGGACTTACCCCTGAGAACAGCTAGACTTGAGGCCCCAGCAGGCTGAGGAGCACAGACCTTGGGCAAGAAGATAGCACAGAGAGAGGCAGCACACAGTGAAAGCTGGGGAGACTAAAGAAGTGGCCTCAAAGCAAAAACTTCACTCCTTAGCTCTATACACAGAGAGCCTGCCCTCCTCACTCAGACTTCTGACTGGAAAGGGAAGGAAAAACCAGCATAGTGATGGCAATCAATGACCAGAAAATACAAAATTTCCAACCACCAAGAAGAATAAGAAGAAGGCATTGACCCTGGATAATTTTTATGGAGGAAAAAATTCAGACTACAGAGGAAATGGCAGAGACCAACAAACAAGTAAATGCATCCAAACCTTCCAAAAAAATGGAAATTGGCCACAAGCTCTTGAAGAATTTAAATCTGAAATTTTGTGAATGATGGAAGTGATTTGGCAAGAAAAGTGGGAAATAGTTCAAAAAGAAAATAACAGTCTAAAAGACAGGAACTCCCAGTTGAAGAAAAAAGTCCAGAAATCAAATGAAATGATAAATAAATTGGAGGCCAAAATTAAATAGCAGGAAGCCACGAAAAGCAGGATAGACCAAACTGAAAAGGAAAATCAAAAGATTATAGCAGAAAATCAATCTTTAAAGAATAGAATTGGGCAATCAGAAGCTAATGATCTTGCAAAACAGAAAGAATTAATAAAACAAAGTCAAAAGACTAAAAAACAATTTTCATTCATTATACTGTTCAATTTCTATAGAAGCCCTGTGAGTTAAGTAGTAATAACATTATTATTGCCATTTTGAATATGAAATGAAGACCAATAGAAGCACTGGGATACCACATCTAGAGCTAGAGCTGGCCCAGAGGTCATCCTGTCTAATCCTCTCATTTTACAAATGATGAAACTGAGTCTCATAGAGATTAAATGCCTTTGACCATAAAGTCATAGAAGAAATGAGAACTTTAAGGGATGTCATAGACCATCTTATTCATTTAATAGATGAGGAAACTGAGAATCAGAGAGGCTATGTGATCTGACCAGGGTCATGCATCTAATAAATAGCAGAGGGAGGGTTTGAACCAAGTCTAACTGATTCTAAGGGTACCGCTCTAACACTGGGCACACAATGATTCCTCAGTGTGTCAAGGAGTATTCTTTTAGGTCTAGAACATAACTGGAACTTAAGAAATGTTGGAAGTCTGAGTCTTCATTGTCTGTGAAGGTTACGTTAGTTTAATATCAATAATAATAATTGCTAACATATAGTGCTAACTATTATCAGGTATTTTGCTAAGAGTTTTATAATTATTATCTCATTTAATCTTCACAATAACCTTGGGAGATGGGAGACAATAGTATTCCCATTTTATAGATGAGGAACTGAACTGAGGCAAGTAAAGGTTAGATGACTTACCCAGGTCACCCTGCTAATAAGTATTGTAAGTAGTGTAAGTGTCAAAGGCTCAATTTGAACTGACTCCAGGCTCAGTGCTCTATCTATTGTACCACCTATTTGTTCCCAAATTCTGGCTGGTGCTACAAAACTAGGAAGTATTTGGGAATGGGATCTGGAAATGGATTATATTTTTGTCCTCCAAGGACCATCCAAGGTAAATTCATAGATACTGATTTCCAGATGTCTGATGGGCTTTTGATTTTTTTGTTCTAAACAATTCATAAAGATTGCAACATGTGTAGGGCAGCACAGACACCAATGGAATCATGCCTCTTGGGCAGATAACCATAGGAGCCCTGGCAGTGGCAGTACTTTCCAGACCACCATTCATTCTTCCAGTTCAGTCCTCTTACCCATCACTGGAGAAGCAACTGCTATGGAGATGAGACCAGTCATCCCCACCAACTACTAACCAGCTGCCCTCCCCACCAGCAGGCAGGCTATCTGAATGGAAATAGCATGGCGCCCGAAGGGATAGATAGGAGGCAATCAATATAAGCTGGATTAGTTAAACCACCACCACTACCTTCACCATCATCTTCCTTCATATCTCCATGAAAAATACCCCCAACCCTAACCCCAAGAGTCCTGTTTGCCCTCCGCCATCATCTTGAGAAGCAAACCTTGTGGATATGTAGCCACAGATACTGAAGACCCAGAAAGCTCTTGCCACAAAATTCCTTGGGATTATAAAGTGGTTTGACATCAAAAACAGGTCTGATTTCATTGGTGGAAATGACCTTAAAGACGAGTCATTAACATCTTTTTTGCCACTACACCCTAAGGGCCATGGGGCTTTTCTATCTGACATAACTGGAACTTTCCATATGTGTTTTTCTCTCCCATTAGAATATGAGCTCTTTGAGATCAGGAATTGTCATGTTCTTATTATGTCACTCACTTTTATTCCCAGCACCTAGCACAGTGATTTGCATCTTGTTAGTGCCTAATAAATGCCTCATTCATTCATTCATTCATTCATACATACATGTAGCTGATCATTCATTCATTCATTTTTGCATTATCCTTGCATGTATTCATTATTTCATGCATGCATTTGAGCATGCATTCATTAATTCATGCAGGTGTCCAAGCATGCATTCATTCTTAAGAAGTTTTTGTTTCCATCTAAAAGCCTTTTCTGAATATGTACCATATTTTGAAAATCATGTCCAGGCATTGCTAGGAGCTCACAAAAAACCCCAAACCCACAACTGAATCCACACAAGACATCTCATTCAATATTTAGACTTGTTTGGGGAAGCATTTGGGCAAAGGAAAAAACACACACCTGTCAATTATGTTCCATGTGGGTTGCTGAGTGACAGATGCTCCGCTCTGAGATGGAGGGAGGGTTTTTATATGGAGGAGGGGAGTGGTGATGAAGGTCTCCATGACAAGAGAACTTAGAGCCTGGGAAGCCAACCAGTGGAGCATCCCAGGGCTTCTGTGATATCAGCAGCGACTTCTTTATTTCTGAGCTGAGTGCCCCTCAAGGTGAAGGGCCCCCCTTTACATGCTAGTTGCCCAGAGGCAGTTGTGGGCTGATTGAATGTGTTCTGTCTAAAGCAAGTAGCATGATCTCTCGGGGAGGCTGGTAACTCAGTCTAACAAGTGTCACGAACTCATTCACATTGCAGGCAGGGCCCCGCTACTGGTTTTCCAATGACCTAGATTACTTAGCGTTATTATATGTTTTTCCCTATGGCCCTGTTTCTCAGACTAAAAAAGCAAAAAGAAAAAAAAGCAAAGAAAAAAATTCAAAAAAATCCTAATCAAAGGCAATATGTTGCTCTAGGCTGGTGGAACGACTTTGTAATGTGAGGCCTGACAAGTGTTTGGTGGTAAAAATGCAAGGCAGAGATTTCTCTCAGAAAGGTATTCTCCCTGTATCTTCTTTCTTTCTTTCTTTCTTTCTTTCTTTCTTTCTTTCTTTCTTTCTTTCTTTCTTTCTTTCTTTCTTTCTTTCTTTCTTTCTTTCTTTCTTTCTTTCTTTCTTTCTTTCTTTCTTTCTTTCTTTCTTTCTTTCTTTCTTTCTTTCTTTCTTTCTTTCTTTCTTTCTTTCTTTCTTTCTTTCTTTCTTTCTTTCTTTCTTTCTTTCTTTCTTTCTTTCTTTCTTTCTTTCTTTCCCATGTGATGTTTTTAACACGGAATTAGGATAAGAGATACAAAATAGTCAGCAAATTAACTCCCTCAGGCCTGATGCTTGTACTTAGGATGTAGTCCCAGGTTAGCAGTTAGATTGACTTGAGATCTGGATAATCAGGGTTAGTAAAGATACAAAGCATAATCTACTCGCTTGTGCTTTTCATACAAAAATAATACACTTAAAGGGTATATTTATCCTCCTCGTCTATTTTCTACTTATGTGATGATTAATCTCAGGTGGGGATTAAAAGTAAAACAAACTCCAAAGTATAAATTAAATATTCTTTTCACTAAACTGTAATGTTGTAAGAGTGGCTTATCGAAACATTTATTTTACATAATTTTACTTACTATTTTTGCACTTGTAGTCAGGGGGTGATTGCCCCAAACTCTACGTAGACTCTGACTTGTCAACTCCATCCTATCATATGTTTTCTTTAGATTAAAGTAGAATTTTTAAAATTGAGATCCTTCTCCTTCTCCTTCTCCTTCTCTTCCTTCTACTTATTTAATTAATTGATTTAGAATATTTTTCCATGGTTACATGATTCATGTTTTTCCCTTACTTCCTCCCATCCCCCTCCTGTAGCCAATGAACAATTCCACTGGGTTTTACTTGTGTCATTGATCAAGACCCATTTCCATATTATTGATATTTGCACTAGGATAGTCATTTAGAGTCTACATCCCAATCGCATCCCCATTGACCCATATAATCAAGCAGTTGTTTTTCTTCTATGTTTCTACTCCCACAGTTCTTCCTCTGAATGTGGTTAGTGTTCTTTCTCATAGGTCCCTCAGAATTGTCCTGGATAATTGCATTGCTGCTAGTTGATTCCTTCTCCTATTCTTCCTCCTCTTCCTCTTCCTTCTTTTCCTTCTCCTCTATAAATATGAATTTAAAGTTTTTTAATGACTATATCATTTACTTTTCTATTTATGTTCTGTACTTGGAAAAGGATATATTTAATTCTCCCAGAAAAGGTCATCTATCTTTAACATGTGGCCAGCATCTCTTGCTCTTACTTTGGCCCTGTCCTGAATTAATGAGCTCCCTTTACCTAGATAGAAGGATACTGAACTTTCTGCATCTTTAGTAGGTTCTCCCCTCCCTACTGATGTTTTTCTAGTAACTGTATTGTGTAATCTTGTCCTCTTGCTTTTAAAAAATATTTAAAAAATTTTATGTGTTTTCTCTTTATTAAATCACTATAGTATCCTACATTCCTCCTTTCTCTCTCCCTAAGAGCCATTCCATATGGCAAATAGTAAGGATTTTTTTTTTTTGGAGAGGAAAAAGAGTTAATCCAACTGATTGATACATTGAGAAATTCCAAAAATAAGTGCAATGTGAAATAGATCATCACTTGATCTTTATAATTTTGTTAGATTTCTTTTTTCTTTTTTTGTTGTGTGGTTGCTGTTTCCATTTACATTATTGTAGTTACTGTGTATATTGTTTTCATGGTTCTGTTTAACCTTAATCAATTCAAGTAGATTTCTCTATACTTCTCTGTATTCATAACAGATCTCATTTCTTATAGCATAGTAGTATTCTATAGCATTTGTGTACTACCATTTCTTTAGCCATTACTAATCATTGGGCATTTACTTTGTTTCCAGTTCTTAGCTATCGTAAAACAACAACAACAACAACAACTATATATATATATATATAGTGGAATATATAGGGACTAATTTTTTCTTATTATGGTTTTCTTTATGTGTTAACCCAGGAATGGAGTCTCTGGTTCAAAGGGTTTGGCCAGTATAGTCACTTTATTTGTAGAATTCCAAATTTCTTTTCAAAATGATTGCATCACTTCACAGTTCTACCAATAATGCATTATTGTGACATTTTTTCCCACAATCCTTCAAAATTGATTTCAATTTACCTTTTTTTTTTTTGGCAATCTGCAGGGAATGAGGTAAAAACCTGAGTTTTTAAAATATGTTATACAAATATGCTAGACTATCTTTTCTCCACTACACAGAGTGCTCTGAGATTAAAAAAAAATTAGGTTGTTGGCTCTCCTCATCTGTGATATCTTCAGAACACAATAGTAACCAAGTTTATTTGTTTACATTTTACTCTGCCATACAGTGAGTGATCAATGGAATTAATCATATTACTGTTTATTTATTGAATCCCCCTGGATTTTCAATTTTGATTACTTAATTAAATATGGCATGGCATAGCCTGTTTATATTATTTTGTGAAAACTACTACAAAGACTTTAATAAACTGGATGATTTCCCAGAATCAGAGGATATGAGAACTGAAAGGGACATTACTGAGGCTCTCCAAATTTTCTTATTTTAGTGATGGGAAAACTGAGGCTCTCCGAGGTGAAGTCTTTTGCCCAAGGTCTGACAGTAAGCGGTAGAACCATAGTCGAACCCAATTTTTCTCATCCCAAATCCACCACTCTTTCGACAATATTTTGCTGACTCCTTCCAGACAGAAAGGAAAACCCAACATGAGTTTAAATAGCTGAGAATGTAGAACTGAGGTTGTAGCTGCACATACAGCCTAGGTTTGTAGAGGAAAAACCTGGTTGATTTAAAATGACTTGTCATTTTGATGAATAGGTTGTTTGAATTCAACCAGATCTTTTCAAACTGGTTTATGGGTCTAGACACAGCACAAGTAGATCATTCTTCAATTCCATAAAGAAAAAAAATAAGGAAGAAAAACCCTCCTCCACACTGTGATTATGAATTCTGAGTGTGTCATCACCTATTCTCTCCAAGTCCTGTAATTGAAACAAGCCCAGTGACATACAACTCTCCCATAAAACTAACGTGTCATTTCTAGGACTTTTCATTGTCATCAAGGAGTTGACAGGCCCATGAAAGGCTTGGGGCTGAAGTGAAAGGAAAGGAGGAGCTGCTGGCTTAAAGGGTATGGGATGCACCATCTATCAAGAGAGCTGGCATGCAACCAGTCTTTATCAAGCACCTAGTGGGCACTCAGCATCCACCAGACTCAGTGCTACATACGAGAGAAAGAGAGGCATGACAGCTGTCTAAAGAAATATAGGAGTGCTGGAGGGAGTGTGGAGAAATGGGGAGGAAGCATGGAAATATCCATTCGCTGTGTTTGAATGTTCTTATTTCACTGAATCACAGACCCTTAGCTTGCAAGGGAGTCCAAGGACTATCTTATTGAAACTGTACTGGGCCAAGAGGCTCTTCTAAATCCCCTATACAGGAATCCGTTACACATTACAGGGGTTAGGAGTAGAGTGACTCTGTGATCTGGAAAATTGATGTGACATTTTTTTGCCTCATCATATTAGAGAAGAAGTCTGAATTTTTTCTTTTTCTTTTATGGTCTGTGCACAGTAAAGGAAATGGTGTATATTTATGATATGAAAAGATAAAATATGTTGACATTATACTCTCCATATATTTTATGCACTTCTGAGTTTCTAAACATTTCTGTGTTGTCTGTTGGCCTTCCCATATTGTCTGTGCTTTTCCCCATACTCCTCCAAATTCCCATCTAATTTCTTATCAAAATAATCCCAGAGGAATCAGCTAAACCCTACTTAAAGGAATTGGGAATTCACAGACTGCTGAAGTAACCCATTACAGTTTCAAACTTCTATAAGTGATGGGATAAAAAAAAAAGACCTAAGACCTCCATAAACCTTTTTACATCTTTCCCCCATTCTTCTTCCTTCTGTTTTCTGGGGTTGAGTAGAAAAAGTCAAATCCATCTTTCATAGGACAATCCTTTGTATAATTGAAAATCTGTTATCCAAAAAAAGAACTACATTTCCTGGGAGCCCATTGACTTCCTGTCATTATGTACTTCCTGTAGATAGGGGATATTAGGCGGGGATGTAGAGGGTTCCACCTCTTTACTTCCTGTCCCAAGCTTGGTGGTGGTAAGGTGGGAGTTTGAACAGCCATGGGCACATGGTCTTTATTTTTGTATCCCTTTATTCCTTCATTTCTAATGATCATTTAATAAACCTCCTAAAATATGACATCTTAATATTTGAGATCTAATTTTAATTTTTACACCTTTAGATAATTAATGACAGCTACCATATTCCTCTTTATCCCCCTCCTCTTTAGGTTAAACATATTCAGTTCCTTCACCCAATTCTTGGATGTTATCCACTCAAGATCTTTCCAAATCCTAGTTAACCTCCCTTGGACACTCTAATTTATCAATGTCCTTCTCTCCATGGTGTCCACTTTTGAATTCAATACAGATAATTGATATCCACAAGTTCTTGCCCAAGTAATTTTGATATAGTATTAATCTAAGTCTACCTCAGGCAGGCTATCTGGTGTTCTGAGAATCTATTTCCAGATCATTTGAATAACAAGACAATATCCAGCACAGTTCTTGGAAATTGGAGGTACTTACTTGATTGTTTGATTGACCTGAATTTGTTCTACTGTGACTTACACCAGGACCTACACTTTTCTTTCTTTCTGCATTATTTTTTTCCTTATAGAGGAGCTATCAATAGTCTGTAAATTCTTCCCCCTTCTCTTAGGTAAAATTTCCTGTTCTAGAACTAAGCCCAGGGGTGGGAGGGAGATAGACAAAACTACTGCAAGAGGCAATTATTAAAATTCTGAGTGTGAGCTTTTAGCCCTTCAGAAATCAGCAAACCTGTGACAAACTGGGGCTTGACATTCTTTTCTTGATTGTCTAGGCTCAAAAGAATGACATGGAAAATATTAATAATGTATATTAAATGTAAAATTATGTCTTGTGGTACTTTTGGGGGGATCATTAAATATTTAGCATCACACCACTGACTAAGCACCAGTGGCAATTCTTTTGGTTATTACATAACATAGTCTCAGCCTTGCACAATCTTTATCCACTTAGTTTTTCTTGCGTGGATTGTTAGATTTAACTGTTTTAAGTGATCAAAGATCTCATTTATGGGGCTCTTGAACATTTCAGGGTTTGATGCAACCAATCCCACCAACTATGAGAATTCCTTTTCAATTTGATTTCTTACTGGACATCTTTCCAGACAAACGACTTCCATATAAATACATCTTTATGTTCTCTTTGTTTATAAAAATAACCAAGGGAAGCTGGGTGGCTCAGTAAATTGAAAGTCAGGCTCACAGACAGGAGTCTTTGGTTCAGATATGGCCTCAGACACTTCTCAACTGTGTGACCTTGGGCAAGTCACTTGACCCCCATTGCCTAGCCCTTACCACTCTTCTGCCTTAGAACCAACACACAGTATTGATTCTAAGATGGAAGGTAAAGGTTTAAATAAATAACCAGAATATCATTGAACAAAGTTATCAAAGTAGTCATATCTTTCAGGGAACCAAGTAGAATTTTTATATATAGTGCATACACACACACACACACACACACACGTAATATTTAGCTGGATGAGATCCTCTATTGTGGCATTTTGTTACACATAGTCAAATCTTAATAGACAATTAATAATAAGCTCAGTAGAATCTACTTTCCATTTTCAGCATCAACAACTTTTAAAAATAGATCAGCTTTTAATTACATGCCATCATTTTGTTTTTAATTTTTTCTCTAATTTGGTGTTGATTTTGATCTTTGTCCTAAACAAGTCAATGATATGGCTATATACAGATGACTGATTTGAAAATTTGTTCCTTTGATAGTCCAGAAAAAACATGCTTTTTCTAACTTAATCTTTCTCTTTCCAGGAGGGAATGCACCCTACCTCCTTCTATTGGTACTCACTACCTTCTTTTCTTCCCTGTTCCTTCTTTGGAACTGCCCATTTCTGTACATCACTGCAGTGGATAGAATACTGAACCTAGAGTCATTCATCTTCCTGAGTTCAAATCTAGCCTCAGACACTTACTGTGTGATCTTAGGCAAATTATTTAACCCTGTTTTCTCTCAGATCTTCAACTGTAAAATGGGATGGAGATGGCAAACCATGCTATTATATTTTCTAAGAAAGCCCCAAATGAGGTAATGCATGAAGAGTTGGACACAACTGAATAATAATTCAAGTCTGGAATATTCTATTCCAACTCAAAACTTCCTGTATTTCCTGGTTGTTTATGGCAACCTTGACTGTGATTCAAGGAATGGAAAATCAATCAGATTCACTTGTGTGAGGCTTCTTTTCTCCATTAAAAAAGCAACAATTTTGAACAGCCTGGATGTGTAGACCATCATGAGCTTGAAGCCAAGTGAGACAGTCCTGTCCCTGGAGCTGTCTGAGCTCTTTTTCAATCTGGACCCATTAGTCTTAGGAAGACCTTGGTTTAACCATCTGTCTAGTCCTAGGGGCATCCAATAAGGATCACCATGGGCTCCTTCCTCTAGGCATGGCTTGAAGACCATCATGCCTATTGATGGCATGATAGTATTATGTAAGATCTTGTCTCTTTAGTGCTTGTTGCTAACCCAGATCTTTTTGTGTTTCAACCTCTGTTCCAGGCTGAAGGAATTCATAGCCATTGTTCAGAAATATCTCAGTGTGAGGAGATGGAAAGGTTCTCATAGTATCCTCCTCTAATTGTCTATGACTCCCTACTTCCTTGGTTGTCTCCAATGATCCAAGTGGCCTTTCCTCAAGGACATTCTCTTCCACATGACCTCCAAAATGATCCATTCCTTTCAAGTCAACAACTATTTTAAGTGCCTAATGTGTGCCAGGCACACATTAAACAGTGGTCTGGAAGAAAGCCATCCCAATGAATAGGAGAGAGATGTCTGTGTAGTCCAGCCCATTGGCCTTTCTCATTTGTTCCTTTTGAGTCAATTTCTAGCACATTTTTTCCTGCCTTTTCCTAGGGTCACCTTTGTGTTAAAGTCACAGAGTATTAAAGTGTATGTTGATTCTATTTGGAAAATCTTATTGAATTTTTTGGGGAAAATGACTATTTCCTGCCAGCAGATGCCAGGAGAGGAGCTACAAATGTTTTATGGGTGCAGTTTTTGTTGCTGGTTTTGGTTTATTAAGTCTTATTGAAAACACTTCGATTTAAGATGACTTCTTTGAATATAATAATAATAATAATTCATATAGAGCTTTAAGGTTTGCAAAGTACTTATTTGACCTTTTAAAAACTGTCAGGTAGATGTTATTATATCCCATGATTTACAGATGGAAAATGGTGACACAGAGAAATAAAGTGACTTGATCAGTCACTCAGTAAATGGCTGAAGTAGAATTCAAACTCCGGTCTCTCCAACTCCAAAGGCAGTGTGCTCTCTCCATTATGGCATCCACTGCCTCTGCATGCCTTTTGTTGTCACTGGATACATGACAAGACAAATGTTGCCAGCTCCTTTATTTGCTATTTTCAGGAGAACTTATGATATATGTTTCCACTTAATGGTAGCTTCCTTTTGTCTTCTGGAGTCATTTGTAGTGAGACTGTCAAGACTGATATAATTCAGTTGCTTTTCTAGTCAATTCAACTTTTTGATCATTGAATAAGGAACTTGTGCTCTTAGACCTAATTGGTGAGTTTATAGATGGGCTAAAAGCTCTATGATTCTTTAAAAAAAATGAATTGCTTGATTTTATCATTGTGTAAGGGAAGACAATCTCAGTAGTAAAGCTTGCTTAGAACAGTGCTTAGCTTATAACAGGTACTTAAATATTTGGAATGATTGAAGATCAGAAACCTGTTTGAAAAGAATCAAGAGCTATGGGAGGCAAGGAAGTGGAGGCATTGAATATAGACAACTCTTTCTAAGGGCTTGGAAACAATTCAGTCTAATTACTTTAGCAGGATAAAAAGGTTTGATGCTTTGGTGGAAAAGATCCCTTGTGGAGTCCAGATTGAGGAAGGATTCTCTTTGGATAGTGACAATCTACAGGCACTCCTATTTGCAAATGACATCATTCTGCTTCTACCAGGTCCCTGAATCCTTCACATCCCCTGGAATCTATCCGTGATCACTTCAAGAAATTCTGTTTGGGGGGCAGCTGGGTAGCTCAGTGGATGGAGAACCAGGCCTAGAGATGGGAGGACCTGGGTTCAAATCTGGCCTCATACACTTCCTAGCTATGTGACCCTGGGCAAGTCACTTCACCCCCATTGCCTAGCCCTTACCACTCTTCTACCTTGGAACAAAAACATAGTATTGATTCCAAGATGAAAGGTAAGGGTTTATTTAAAAAAAAAGAAAAAAAAAGAAATTCTGTTTGTTCATTTACACAAGAAAGACCAAGTGGATGAAAAATATCTATTACCCACATTTCTATGCCATTTGGGTGGCCATCATGTAGATGGACAGAAGGATAAGGAGCTAGTCCAATAATTGAACAAGAGACTCAGCTACATTGCTTTGGGGAAATCAGAAATCCATTTAACTAGATCTAAGAAATGCAAATGTTTCTAATATCAATAATAATAAACATATATTACATATAAATATATAATAGAGTAGTGTTTGCAATATTAACATTTGATCAATATTGTTACATGGAGATGAGCCTCTTAAAAAATTGAAAACAAGTATCTCCCTGAGAGCAATAGAGAGGCATGAGAGAGGTGTGAGCAGGCTGAAATGCATAACCATTATGGAACTCCAAAGAAGAATAGGAGTAGAAGGAACCATTGAAAGAGTGTTTGACAAGAAGAGTATAATTAATTATTATAAAAACAGTAGCTTAATTTGATGTGGCATTTTAAGGACATAGAGTGCTTTATAGCTATTATTTCATTTTATCCTCATAACATTTCCAGGAGTTAGAGGCTAAAATTATCTTCATTTTAGATCTAAAGATGGGTTGGTGGGGGCAGCTGGGTGGCTCAGTGGATTGAGATCCAGGTCTAGAGATGGGAGGTCCTGGGTTCAAATCTGGAATCAGACACTTTCCAGCTGTACAACCCTGGGCAAGCCTTTCCAGTTTTTTGTTTTTTTTTGCAATCATCTTGTTTGGTATTTTTTACCGCACAATAGTATTCCATTACAATCATCTGCCACAACTTCTTTAGCCATTTCCCAATTGTTGAATATCCCTTCAGTTTCCTGTTCTTCCATACCATAAAAAGAGTGACTCTAAATATCTTTGTACAAGTAGGTCTTTTTCTATCCCAAACACATTTGGCCATTCTTTACTTTGTCACTTGTCACACCCTTCTCCTCCCTCTCCAATATATTCATTTTTTAAAAACCCTCACCTTCTGTCTTAGAATCCTTACAGTGTATTGGTTTCAAGATAGAAGAGTGAAAAGGGCTAGGCAATGGGGGTTAAGTGACTTCCCCAGGGTCACACAGCTTGGAAGTGTCTGAGCAATATATTAATTTTAAATAAAATGCTCACCTTTCATCTTAGAATCAATATTAAATATTGGTTACAGGGCCGTAAGGAGATGGTGAACCTTTTAGAGGGGTGGGGGACGTAAGAAATGTTTTCAGGAACACATGGAGAAGGGGAGGGAGGGGAATAGTCTGGTTCTGCATCCCTCTGGCTTTCTAGTAATGAACTCTGTGCTGGGGTGACTATGTACCTGCCAAAAGAGAAGGCTCTGTGTGCCCTCTCTGGCATATGTTCCATAGCTTCACCACCACGGAGCTAGGCAATGGGTGTTAAATTACTTTTCTGGGGAAATACAGAAGTGTTTGGACCCTCCCCAATATTTTTTTTCTGTAGCAAAAAAATAAACAACAACAAAAAATCCTGCTGACATCTCCAAGGGCATCTAGTAAGTTAAGTATCAGGACTTCCTCTATAATTCAAAATGTCTTTCTACCAAACTGGTATTATCCTAAATATCTAGATTTCTGCCTTCTCCTTCCCCCTCAAAGCCCATTTAATCCCTAATGAAGCTGGAATACTCTACATTTGCAATGAAAATAGCACAAATGCATATTGAAATGCTTTTTTATTAACAGAACAATAGCAACAGTTGGAAATAGTTTGTATCTATCTCAAATGCTGATGCATGAAGGAAAGCTGGTTTAATCAGATGCAAATTGTTATGGGACTCTGAAAGGAACTCTGGGCACTTTTAGGCTTGATAATTCTTTCCTATGTTTGATATCAGTTCTAAATGCCTGGCTTTTATATTTCTTGATTTAGAGCTAGAAGGGACTATAGAGTATAAATCCCCCTCAGATGACAGAGGAGGATACTGAGACTTGGAGAGGTACTTCCCCCCCTTCCAAATCACATAGTAAATGCCTGATCATGGAACCAAAGCCAGTAGAGATCACCTTATTGCATACATGAGGAGTATATTTATTGTACAGTGTCTTTGGAATCAGAACCTACATTCAAGTACTGGCTTTGCTATTTAGCAGCTATGAAATCACAGCCAAATTATATCATCTCCAGGACTCGATCTCCTCATCTCTCGAATAAGAGCGTGAGACTAGGTTGCCTCTAGTACACCTTTATGATTATAAATCTGTGATTGTATATAATCCCACTATTATATGAAGTGTGAATAATGGAAGGCAGGGAAAGGGGCTGTTTTATATATGTCAGTTCACTACATGTGAAGAAAAGCCAAGATTGGGGAAGAGACATGGTAGGTGGAAAGGAAAAAAATACTTGAGTCTGACACTACCTTGTTGTGTGATCGCTTCCCTTTTCTGGGTTTTGGTTATCTCCTCCATAAGGTGACAGGTTTGGATACGATAACAGAATCATAGAATTTGAGATTTAGGAGGAAGCTAAGAAGTCCTCTCACCCATTTGTTTTTGTTAAGTCATTTCCGTGGCGTATGAATCATCATGATCCTATTCAGGGTTTTCTTGGCAGGGATATTGGAGTGGTTTGCCATTTCCTTCTCCAGCTCATTTTCCATATGAGTAAATTGAGGCAGAGAGGGTGAAATGAGCCCAAATTTGAACTCAGGTCCTCTTGACTCCAGGGTCAGCAATCTATCCATTATGCCAGCCCCTTGCCCTTCTAGTCCAAGTCACACATGGAAGAAACCCCTACTGTAACATACCCTACAAGGGATCTGCAATATCTCTTTCCACTTTAAATCAATGATGCTATGAAAGGGAGTACCTAACTGTCTATAGAATCCTTGAAAATTGAGTGTTGGTGACTGTATGAACCCTGCTCTCTAGGAGCATACAATCAAACCAGATATCTCACAAAGCCATACAGGATGGATGCTTAACTACTGGTAAAAGAGCAGAGATGATCCGGGTCCAAAGAGGAAGAGGCTACACTGGGCAGGAGTAACCATGGAAGGCTTTTCAGAGGGAGTGATGCTTCCATTGACCTTCCATGGCGAGTGAGATTGTTTAAACCAACCTGCAGAGGCAGAGAGGAGAGGAGTCTGTGCCTAGACAGACACAATGACAAATTCATATTTTTTACAAAAAAAAAGTAGTGTTTGGAAGAGGATCCAAGGAACTGGCATTATTGATGTGAAAGATTTAATGAAAAAAGTCAAGAAAAAATGCTCAGCTAGCACAGATGGATGTCGGCAGGAAATCACCGGAGTGCCTCTTTCTCTTCATACAATCTCATTTTCCTTTGTCACACAAATCAGAGAATGTCAGAATTGGAAAATAAACTAAAAAAAAAAGGCCTTTGAGAAAGATCTTCACATCCAAACCCTTGATTTTTTTTTAGATAATAATAATGACAATCTTAACAATAGTAGGAATAATTGACATTTGAATAAAACTTTGTGGTTTTCACAATTTCATAGTCCTTTGTATTTCTAATGTCTCTTCATTCTCACAATAGCTCTGTGACTTTAGTATTAGTGTTATCATTCCATTTGACAGATAAAGAAACTGAGTACAAGAGAAAGAAGCACAGCAGAGGATCACATAGTAGCAGAGATACTCAGAAGTTCTCAGGGGAATTTTAACTATATTTGCATATGTAACATCTAAATAACATATAAATCTATAGATACCTAGATATATCTAATATGTTGGACATGGATATGTTGGACAGCTAGGTAGCATAGTGGATAGAGCACTGGGCTTGGAATCAGGAAGTCTCATCTTCACATCTGGTATTTAACACCATCTGTGTGACCCTGGGCAAGTCACTTCATTCTATTTGCCTCAGTTTTCTCATCTATCAGTTAAGCCAGCAAAGAGCTCCAGGATCTCTGCCAAGGAAACCCCAAATGGGGTCAGGAAGAATCGGACATGACTGAAAACAACTGAGCAACAACAACAAAAACATCCCTCTAAATCTATGATCCTATTATCCTAAGGTTAAGGTAAGGATATATTTCAAATATATTTTCAAACATGACTATATGTATCTTTGTGTTTACTTTCAGATAGCTCCTTGTAAATAGGAATTATTTTCTTTTTAAAAATTGCTTCCTTGGTCGCTCAGTGGATAGAGAACTAGGCCTGGAGCCTGGAGTCCTGGCTTCAAATTTGAGCTCATATACTTCCTATTTGTGTGACCCTGAGCAAGTCACTTAACTGCAATTGCCTAGCTCTTACCATTCTTCTGCCTTAAGATCAATACTTGGTTTCTAAGACTAAAGGTGAGAGTTTAAACAAATTTTTAAAAATAATTTTAAAATTGCATCTTTAAATTTTAGAAGGTTACCCATATTAGAGATTGATAAATGTTTATTGATTAATTGATTGCAGAACCTGAATAGAATTTTCCATCTTGTTTCATGCTTTGAATAGACTAATTATATACAGGCTAGAAACCTGTATCTGTATGCCTATATATATATATATGTTTATAAAATATATATATGACTATGTATAAATCTATAGAAAAGTATATATATCTAGAGTAGTTATATATCTTTATAGTGTATAATTTAAAATTATATCTTAATAATAAAAATATATTTTAAGAGGTTTATTAAATGATCATTAGAAATCAAGGAATAAAGAGAAATCAAAATAAAAACCACGTGCCTATGGCTGTTAGCCATTTTCAAAATCCCCACTCACCACCATCACTGCTGGCTGCATGCTAAAAGAAGAGAGCAAGAACCTCAACTCCCACTGACTTTGTCCTTTGTCTACAGGAAGTACCTAATGACAGGAAGTCAGTGGGCCCTTGGGAAATGTAGTTCTTTTTTTAGGGTAACAGATTTTCAATTATACAATGGGGCAGTTAGGTAGCATAGAGCACTGGGCTTGGAATCAGGAAGACATCTTTCTGAGTTCAAATCCCATCTTTGACACCATCTGTGTGTGACCCTGGACAAGTCACTTAATATGGAAAGATGACATAGAAGAAGGGAGACTTTGCCCCCAAATCAAGATGATAGAGAATTGAACTTTACTCCTCTGTAAGAGATAAAAAAGAGGAGGAAATCCAGAAAAGCACATGAAGACTTCAATGAACTGATGCAAAGTGAAGCAAATACACCCGAACAGTAGGTTCAATGGTTACAATAATGCATGCAGATGGAAAGAGGAACAGATCAGGATGGGACCTGTGATTTCATCAGACCTCCACAAATGAACTTCTATAAAAGACGATGGTACTCACATGGAAATTTAGCATTCCAGAGAGTGGTTTAGAGCAGTGGAAAGAATTATAACAACAACAGCAACAAATTGAAACTTGAATATTGTAAAATTTTAAAGAGCAGACTAGATCTCCTAGAAAAGCTATGAAAATATCCTTCTCTCTACTTCTTTGTTGAGATATCCTCTGAATTCCAGTGCCTTCCCTCTGTTAATTATCTTCCTATTGATCCTGTGCATAGCTGATTTTGTACATATTTGTTTGCATGTATTTCCCCCATTGTTAGCACATTGAGGGCAGGGATTGTCTTTTTTTTTTTGTATCCCAAGGCTTAGTACAGTGCCTGACAGGTAGTTTCTACTTAATAAATGTTTATTGATTGATCTATATCATCTCTAGTTCTATAAACATGTCTATATCTATCTAAAATAAATATAGCTCTATAGGTTGCTATCAATATCAATCTAGCAACATACAGATATAGTTACTCTATTTCAATTTTATTTTATGCACTTATAAACTTAAAAAAATTATTTTATATGCTTAAAAACTTAAAAAACTTTTAAAAAATCTTGAAAAAAAGGGCTCCATAGACTTCACTAGAATGTCAAAGGGGATTATCTTACAAGAAATGGAAGAGCCTCTGCCTTAGAAACTCAGTGTAAATGGGGAAGGAAAAATACTTGCAGTCAGAATTACATAGCCAAGCCTGTCTTCCTTGCTTGTCTCTTCCCCAGAGCCACAGAGAGTAGTCTAAATATACAACTCAAGGATTGTAAGGGACTATGAAAGCTAAGGTGGCCAACGGGGCCATCCTCTTAGAAGACCAACTGCTAATAGTCCTCTGACGATGTTTTTGAGGTGAGGCTACTCATGCCCTCTTACCTTTCACACAGGAAAAGCCCTGTAACTGCCCCTTTGTTTCTTAAAGCTTCAAGTGATGCAGACAATTATCACTGGAGAGGCTTCTCTTTTAGCCCTTGCAAAGCAAAACTTATTATTTGAAGATAAATCAATTTCCCTCTCCCAGATCCGCAGTTTTCCCCCAGATGGCTAATTACCAAAGATAAATGTGTGTAAACATGAGCCTTATCCCTCCCAATCCATCTTCTCCTCCTGCCTGTTTATCCAGAGGTTAATAATCTCCATCTTTTTTAGCCGGATTGCTGGGTAATGGTTTTGATGGGCCAGACAAGTTTATGACCTTTCATTACAAACAGAAGGGCGAGAGTTCCAAGAAAGGAAGGTCACTCTGGAGATGAATGTCCAGCAAAGTGGGCACTCTGAAACCCAGGAGGTGGGAGGTAAAAAGAGGTAGAGAGAAGGGGGAAAGAACCACCCTTCCCTCCACAAAACACACTGAATATAAATGTCAGGGAAATCGGTTTATAGCAAAATTAAATAAGATCCCTACAAGCATTCATTTTCATATTTTCTGTTTATGCACCATTAGAAATATTCCCTGGGTCTGATTTATGAGGGAGTCACAGAAGCATTATCATGCAGGAACTCTTGAAAATTCCGTTTAGGTTTCTATGCCTGTAGCTTCTATTCCCAAGCCAAAGACTTTCCTTTGGCCAAAAAGGCAACAGGGGAAACTGAGGCCCCTATTTGGATAAATCAGCCTTTGGGGGTTCTAGAGAGGAATTAATTCCATGCTGAAGGAATCATCAGATAAAAGATTTAGAATTAGAAGGTACCACAGCGACCATTCCATCTTACCTCATCATTTTTCAGATAAGGAAACTGAGGCCGAAGGATGTTCCATGATTTGGCTAG